>NC_039280.1:23926136-23930574 GCF_003368295.1 Carassius auratus | reverse complement strand
CGCGTATCGCGGACAGGGACAGCAACACTGAAAGAGCTGTCGTTCAGGACGTTCACTTCCTCCTGGACCTGAACGAACAAATTCAAATCGCAGTTTAAATAAACAGAAAAAAAGAGCGAAAAGCAAAAGAGCTCAAATTCAGCAGCGCGGTGTTGTTCAGGGAGCAAGCAGAGACGCGTCTCAAAGTCTTCTTGCTTTTGTACCGACAACAAATACATACAAAATATGTCGAATACCGTGTTGGAAAGTGTGTTCGAATAAGTATGTGGTTATGTCTTAAGTGAAAGTAAGATTTGCAAAAAAAAAAAAAATCGGATGTTATCATCATAATGGATGCGTTTGTCTCTTAAAGGACCGCGCCTAATTTCTACTCTCTGCTGTCAGAGTCTTTAATGTATGAAAATGAAAGTAAATCACTCACTGCTCTTGACTGACTTACCTTGTATACAAGAATTTATCCAAAGTCAATCCAAAAATAAGATAGAATTGTTTTACTAGTGGGTGCAGGCCACTAGTTCATTTATGTAAGTGAGTATGGCAAAATAGTGATCTGTGAAATATTATACCCACTAATTCTTCATACAGTAGGCTACCAGTGAAATTGATTTAAAAAAATAAAATTAAGGACCTGCCCATGTTTTGCTTAAGTGTTTCTTTCTTTAATTGTTAATGCAACCTTTTCACACCACAGACTGAACCAAATTAAGCATTTTCTGCTTGGTAACTGTTCAACAAAGTATTATAGTTGTGTAAATATTGTCATACTGACAGTCTGAAGTTTTGGTTGATTCCATTACATATCTTTTTATCAAAGTTATCCGAAATTATCAAGATGAATTTGTTCTGAGTTATTGTCATATATTATTACCAGTTTCTAAACTACAGCAAATAAACTGTGATTATGTGAGAAATGTTGAAGGTGTCTGAATACATTTTGGTTTGATTGTGTATTTTATCTTACAGTGAAGACTATGCAGTGCTATTTTTACATGAACAAAAACAAACTTAAAAAAAAGTAAACATTATGTAAATAGCACAAATAAATAAATAGAATGAACATACAGTACAAATTAAACAATTTTAAACAGTGTGTAACTGCATCATCTATACAAACCATTGTGCTTGGACCCCTTATGTCTCCTTGATTTAAAATGCATTGTTTCAGTAATCTTGTGTGTCGTTGCCCACAACGCAACGGTGGCAGGACTGTGAAATACATACACGAAAAAAAATAGGCATGACTTATTTCACATCCAGCTAGACAACCCTGTCATAGCTGTTATCATAGCCCAGGCTTTTTATTAAAAAAAGAAAACAGCAAGGGAGCATGGAAAAAGACTGTTGCAGGTGTATTTTTTTATGGCATTATTATGTGTATTAATTTTGCAGCGGGCAACTCAATGTTGGGCACACAAGTACTTTGGCTCTTTTGCTCCATGGCCAAGATGGCCAAGCCAACATCAAAGTTAGTTCACTAACTTTTAATTCTAGTTATGTTGGCTTGGCAACAAGCCAACATACTGTTATGCTATTTAAACTTCTTCTTTTTTTTCTTATTATTATTTTTCTGACAGAAATTCTGTACGCTACTCCTCCTAGGGCTTTAAAGCCACAAGCCCCAAACTCGGCAGACACCTGCGGGATAGAGCGGTGGTGTGTGCTATATCTTTTCAGAGTGATCAGACTTAAAGTTTTTTTTATTAATTTTTAAATGTCAAAATTCATTACCCATAGACTTACATTGTCTGAGAAAAATTGCGCCCCTACAGTTGCAATGACATTTAGGGGCGGATTCGGGTTTCGTTTCACTTTTAAACTGTTCGTTAAAAATACTGCTGCTCAGCCCAGGCTGTCTACACGGAGCGAGAACTAGCGAATTCATTCTTATTTAAGACCTTTTAAAAACGCGATTACACGCAATCCACACGTTAGAACACACCAAGAGCTAAATTCAGATGTTTCTGAACTGTTTAAAGTAATAACATTATATATTCGCGGCAGCCAACTGCTCGCGAGCTGCGATGTATTTCTCTGAACACTTGAAGTCCACAGAGAATTTACAGCCTTTCGCATTAAAACACTGCAGCCAAACGGCACAAAACAATTAGAATAATATATTATATGGTTTTAAAGTAGTTTTGGCCACTGTCACGCTGGTCTTAGGCTGGTTTCTAACTGAATCATCATGCTGAACGTCACAGATGAGCTCGGGATGTATTCCTCTGAACACTTGAAGTACAACATTTACAGCCTTTCACATTAAAACACTGCAGCGAAACGGCACAAAACAATTAGAAGAATATATTACACCATATGAAAATGAGTGTTTATATGTGCTTGTGAGATTTCTCTGTCAGGCTTAACGTCGCAGCAATTGCTCATCGTTGCATAACATGGTAAAGCAGGGAGCTACACTGAGACCAAAAGGGTCGCATGCATCACTGATTATTTTTGTACCTACTTATGTGTTATGCTATGATTTAATATGACCATTTATTAAAACAGAAATGTGTATTTTAAGAATACGTTTTATAACGTGCTCCGAGCATTCAACACATCAAGTTGGCTTCAGCCCCGCGCTGCGGGAAACTGAGCCGCTGATGGCGCGTGTGCACGAGAGAGAGCCGCGCGTATCGCGGACAGGGACAGCAACACTGAACAGAGCTGTCGTTCAGGACGTTCACTTCCTCCTGGACCTGAACGAACAAATTCAAATCGCAGTTTAAATAAACAGAAAAAAGAGCGAAAAGCAAAAGAGCTCAATTCAGCAGCGCGGTGTTGTTCAGGGAGCAAGCAGAGACGCGTCTCAAAGTCTTCTTGCTTTTGTACCGACAACAAATACATACAAAATATGTCGAAATACCCGTGTTGGAAAGTGTGTTCGAATAAGTATGTGGTTATGTCTTAAGTGAAAGTAAAGATTTGCACAAAAAAAATCGGATGTGTATCATCATAATGGATGCGTTTGTCTCTTAAAGGGACCGCGCCTAATTTACTAGCTCTGCTGTCAGAGTCTTTAATGTATGAAAATGAAAGTAAATCACTCACTGCTCTTGACTGAATTACCTTGTAGTACAAGAATTTATCCAAAGTCAATCCAAAAATAAGATAGAATTGTTTTACTAGTGGGTGCAGGCCACTAGTTCATTTATGTAAGTGAGTATGGCAAAATAGTTATCTGTGAAATATTATACCCACTAATTCTTCATACAGTAGGCTACCAGTGAAATTGATTTAAAAAAATAATAATTAAGGACCTGCCCATGTTTTGCTTAAGTGTTTCTTTCTTTAATTGTTAATGCAACCTTTTCACACCACAAACTGAACCAAATTAAGCATTTCTTGCTTGGTAACTGATAGTTATTGATAGTTGTGTAAATATTGTCATACTGACAGTCTGAAGTTTTGGTTGATTCCATTACATATCTTTTTATCAAAGTTATCCGAAATTATCAAGATGAATTTGTTCTGAGTTATTGTCATATATTATTACCAGTTTCTAAACTACAGCAAATAAACTGTGATTATGTGAGAAATGTTGAAGGTGTCTGAATACATTTTGGTTTGATTGTGTATTTTATCTTACAGTGAAGACTATGCAGTGCTATTTTACATTAACAAAAACAAACTTAAAAAAGTAAACATTATGTAAATAGCACAAATAAATAAATAGAATGAACATACAGTACAAATTAAACAATTTTAAACAGTGTGTAACTGCATCATCTATACAAACCATTGTGCTTGGACCCCTTATGATCTCCTTGATTTAAAATGCATTGTTTCAGTAATCTTGTGTGTCGTTGCCCACAACGCAACGGTGGCAGGACTGTGAAATACATACACGAGAAAAATAGGCATGACTTATTTCACATCCAGCTAGACAACCCTGTCATAGCTGTTATCATAGCCCAGGCTTTTTATTAAAAAAAGAAAACAGCAAGGGAGCATGGAAAAAGACTGTTGCAGGTGTATTTTTTTATGGCATTATTATGTGTATTAATTTTGCAGCGGGGCAACTCAATGTTGGGCACACAAGTACTTTGGCTCTTTTGCTCCATGGCCAAGATGGCCAAGCCAACATCAAAGTTAGTTCACTAACTTTTAATTCTAGTTATTATTATTCTTCGGAGACTAAAATTTTCAACTGCTACTCCTCCTAGAGCTTTAACTCTACAAACTCCAAACTCAGCCCAGCTCTTCAGACTGATCTGAAGTTAGTTGCTATATCTTTTTAGACTGATCGGACTTATACTTTTCTTATACTTGCATTGAAAAGCCTCTGCTCAACTGAACATTCCGTCAAACTCCAACTGTCAAAAATTCAAATCTAAACACACTGAAGCCCATTAGACTCAATCAGACTTCCCTTCTATGTACTATTACTAACCCATTCAAACTCATCTATCTATCTATCTATCTATCTATCTATCTATCT